>NC_068973.1:21690000-21695000 GCF_016808095.1 Vigna angularis | reverse complement strand
TTAAAAATCTTGGGGCAATAAATTTTTCATTTTGAAGCTAGCCAAGTTTGGTGGTGAAAGTTGGCTAGGTTTGTGCTTGGTGCAAAGTTTTGGGAAATTTTGAAAGTGTTCGTTTTGGGGGTTTGATGGTTGGAATGCCCTCTTTATATCACCAAAATGCTACTGTAAAAATCTTGGTGCAAGAAATTTTTCTTTTTGGTGGGGTTTGAAGCTAGCCAAGTTTGATGGTGAAAGTTGGCTAAGTTGGTGTTTGGTTTCAAGTTTTGGGAAATTTTGAAAGTGTTGGTTTTGGGGGTTTGATGGTTGGAATGCCCTCTTTATATCACCAAAATGCTACTGTAAAAATCGTGGTGCAATAAGTTTTTCATTTTGGTGGGTTTTGAAGCTGGCCCAGTTTTGTGGTGAAAGTTGGCTAAGTTGGTGCTTGGTGCCAAGTTTTGGGAAATTTTGAAAGTGTTGGTTTTTGGGGTTTGATGGTTGGAATGCCCTCTTTATATCACCAAAATGCTACTGTAAAAATCTTGGTGCAAGAAATATTTCATTTGTGTGGGGTTTGAAGCTAGCCAAGTTTGGTGGTGAAAGTTGCCTAAGTTGGTGTTTGGTGCCAAGTTTTGGGAGATTTTGAAAGTGTTGGTTTTTGGGGTTTGATGGTTGGAATGCCCTCTTTATATCATGAAAATGCTACTGTAAAAATCTTGGTGCAATAAATTTTTCATTTTCGTGGGTTTTGAAGCTAGCCAAGTTTGGTGGTGAAAGTTGGCTAAGTTAGTGCTTGGTGCCAAGTTTTGGAAAATTTTGAATGTGTTGGTTTTGGGGGTTTGATGGTTGGAAGGCCCTCGTTATATCACCAAAATGCTACTGTAAAAATCTTGGTGCAAGAAATTTTTCATTTTGGTGGGGTTTGAAGCTAGCCAAGTTTGGTGGTGAAAGTTGGCTAAGTTGGTGCTTGGTGCCAAGTTTTGGAAAATTTTGAGAGTGTTGGTTTTGGGGGTTTGATGGTTGGAATGCCCTCTTTATATCAACAAAATGCTATTGTAAAAATCTTGGTGCAAGAAATTTTTCATTTTGATGGGTTTTGAAGCTAGCCAAGTTTGGTGGTGAAAGTTGGCTAAGTTGTTGCTTAGTGCCAGGTTTTGGGAAATTTTGAAAGTGTTGGTTTTTGGGGTTTGATGGTTGGAATGCCCTCTTTATATCACCCAAATGCTACTGTAAAAATCTTGGTGCAATAAATTTTTCATAATGGTGGGTTTTGAAGCTAGCCAAGTTTGGTGGTGAAAGTTGGCTAAGTTGTTGCTTAGTGCCAGGTTTTGGGAAATTTTGAAAGTGTTGGTTTTTGGGGTTTGATGGTTGGAATGCCCTCTTTATATCACCCAAATGCGACTGTAAAAATCTTGGTGCAATAAATTTTTCATAATGGTGGGTTTTGAAGCTAGCCAAGTTTGGTGGTGAAAGTTGGCTAGGTTGGTGCTTGGTGCCATGTTTTGGGAAATTTTGAAAGTGTTGGTTTTGGGGGTTTGATGGTTGGAATGCCCTCTTTATATCACCAAAATGCTACTGTAAAAATCTTGGTGCAATAAATTTTTCATTTTGGTGGGTTTTGAAGCTGGCCAAGTTTTGTGGTGAAAGTTGGCTAAGTTGGTGCTTGGTGCCAAGTTTTGGGAAATTTTGAAAGTGTTGGTTTTTGGGGTTTGATTGTTGGAATGCCCTCTTTATATCACCAAAATGCTACTGTAAAAATCTTGGAGCAATAAATTTTTCATTTTGGTGGGTTTTGAAGCTAGCCAAGTTTGGTGGTGAAAGTTGGCTAAGTTGGTGCTTGTTGCCAAGTTTTGGGAAATTTTGAAAGTGTTGGTTTTTGGGGTTTGATGGTTGGAATGCCCTCTTTATATCACCCAAATGCTACTGTAAAAATCTTGGTGCAATAAATTTTTCATAATGGTGGGTTTTGAAGCTAGCCAAGTTTGGTGGTGAAAGTTGGCTAAGTTGTTGCTTAGTGCCAGGTTTTGGGAAATTTTGAAAGTGTTGGTTTTTGGGGTTTGATGGTTGGAATGCCCTCTTTATATCACCCAAATGCGACTGTAAAAATCTTGGTGCAATAAATTTTTCATAATGGTGGGTTTTGAAGCTAGCCAAGTTTGGTGGTGAAAGTTGGCTAGGTTGGTGCTTGGTGCCATGTTTTGGGAAATTTTGAAAGTGTTGGTTTTGGGGGTTTGATGGTTGGAATGCCCTCTTTATATCACCAAAATGCTACTGTAAAAATCTTGGTGCAATAAATTTTTCATTTTGGTGGGTTTTGAAGCTGGCCAAGTTTTGTGGTGAAAGTTGGCTAAGTTGGTGCTTGGTGCCAAGTTTTGGGAAATTTTGAAAGTGTTGGTTTTTGGGGTTTGATTGTTGGAATGCCCTCTTTATATCACCAAAATGCTACTGTAAAAATCTTGGAGCAATAAATTTTTCATTTTGGTGGGTTTTGAAGCTAGCCAAGTTTGGTGGTGAAAGTTGGCTAAGTTGGTGCTTGTTGCCAAGTTTTGGGAAATTTTGAAAGTGTTGGTTTTGGGGGTTTGATGGTTGGAATGCCCTCTTTATATAACCAAAATGCTACTGTAAAAATCTTGGTGCAAGAAATTTTTCATTTTGATGGGTTTTGAAGCTAGCCAAGTTTGGTGGTGAAAGTTGGCTAAGTTGGTGCTTGGTACCAAGTTTTGGGAAATTTTGAAAGTGTTGGTTTTAGGGGTTTGATGGTTGGAATGGCCTCTTTATATCACCCAAATGCTACTGTAAAAATCTTGGTGCAATAAATTTTTCATTTTGGTGGGGTTTGAAGCTAGCCAAGTTTGGTGGTGAAAGTTGGCTAAGTTGTTGCTTAGTGCCAGGTTTTGGGAAATTTTGAAAGTGTTGGTTTTTGGGGTTTGATGGTTGGAATGCCCTCTTTATATCACCCAAATGCTACTGTAAAAATCTTGGTGCAATAAATTTTTCATTTTGGTGGGTTTTGAAGCTAGCCAAGTTTGGTGGTGAAAGTTGGCTAAGTTGGTGCTTGGTGCCAAGTTTTGGGAAATTTTGAAAGTGTTGGTTTTGGGGGTTTGATGGTTGGAATGCGCTCTTTATATAACCAAAATGCTACTGTAAAAATCTTGGTGCAATAAATTTTTCATTTTGGTGGGTTTTGAAGCTAGCCAAGTGTTGTGGTGAAAGTTGGCTAAGTTGGTGCTTGGTGCCAAGTTTTGGGAAATTTTGAAAGTGTTGGTTTTTGGGGTTTGATTGTTGGAATGCCCTCTTTATATCACTCAAATGCTACTGTAAAAATCTTGGAGCAATAAATTTTTCATTTTGGTGGGTTTTGAAGCTAGCCAAGTTTGGTGGTGAAAGTTGGCTAAGTTGGTGCTTGTTGCCAAGTTTTGGGAATTTTTGAAAGTGTTGGTTTTGGGGGTTTGATGGTTGGAATGCCCTCTTTATATCACCAAAATGCTACTGTAAAAATCTTGGTGCAATAAATTTTTCATTTTGGTGGGTTTTGAAGCTAGCCAAGTTTGGTGGTGAAACTTGGCTAAGTTGGTGCTTGGTGCCAAGTTTTGGAAAATTTTGAGAGTGTTGGTTTTGGGGGTTTGATGGTTGGAATGCCCTCTTTATATCAACAAAATGCTATTGTAAAAATCTTGGTGCAAGAAATTTTTCATTTTGATGGGTTTTGAAGCTAGCCAAGTTTGGTGGTGAAAGTTGGCTAAGTTGTTGCTTAGTGCCAGGTTTTGGGAAATTTTGAAAGTGTTGGTTTTTGGGGTTTGATGGTTGGAATGCCCTCTTTATATCACCCAAATGCTACTGTAAAAATCTTGGTGCAATAAATTTTTCATAATGGTGGGTTTTGAAGCTAGCCAAGTTTGGTGGTGAAAGTTGGCTAAGTTGTTGCTTAGTGCCAGGTTTTGGGAAATTTTGAAAGTGTTGGTTTTTGGGGTTTGATGGTTGGAATGCCCTCTTTATATCACCCAAATGCGACTGTAAAAATCTTGGTGCAATAAATTTTTCATAATGGTGGGTTTTGAAGCTAGCCAAGTTTGGTGGTGAAAGTTGGCTAGGTTGGTGCTTGGTGCCATGTTTTGGGAAATTTTGAAAGTGTTGGTTTTGGGGGTTTGATGGTTGGAATGCCCTCTTTATATCACCAAAATGCTACTGTAAAAATCTTGGTGCAATAAATTTTTCATTTTGGTGGGTTTTGAAGCTGGCCAAGTTTTGTGGTGAAAGTTGGCTAAGTTGGTGCTTGGTGCCAAGTTTTGGGAAATTTTGAAAGTGTTGGTTTTTGGGGTTTGATTGTTGGAATGCCCTCTTTATATCACCAAAATGCTACTGTAAAAATCTTGGAGCAATAAATTTTTCATTTTGGTGGGTTTTGAAGCTAGCCAAGTTTGGTGGTGAAAGTTGGCTAAGTTGGTGCTTGTTGCCAAGTTTTGGGAAATTTTGAAAGTGTTGGTTTTGGGGGTTTGATGGTTGGAATGCCCTCTTTATATAACCAAAATGCTACTGTAAAAATCTTGGTGCAAGAAATTTTTCATTTTGATGGGTTTTGAAGCTAGCCAAGTTTGGTGGTGAAAGTTGGCTAAGTTGGTGCTTGGTACCAAGTTTTGGGAAATTTTGAAAGTGTTGGTTTTAGGGGTTTGATGGTTGGAATGGCCTCTTTATATCACCCAAATGCTACTGTAAAAATCTTGGTGCAATAAATTTTTCATTTTGGTGGGGTTTGAAGCTAGCCAAGTTTGGTGGTGAAAGTTGGCTAAGTTGTTGCTTAGTGCCAGGTTTTGGGAAATTTTGAAAGTGTTGGTTTTTGGGGTTTGATGGTTGGAATGCCCTCTTTATATCACCCAAATGCTACTGTAAAAATCTTGGTGCAATAAATTTTTCATTTTGGTGGGTTTTGAAGCTAGCCAAGTTTGGTGGTGAAAGTTGGCTAAGTTGGTGCTTGGTGCCAAGTTTTGGGAAATTTTGAAAGTGTTGGTTTTGGGGGTTTGATG
>NC_068973.1:21672500-21685000 GCF_016808095.1 Vigna angularis | reverse complement strand
ATACATACATAATGTTTCGTTGGAAACCCAGTAAAAAACACTGCAAAAAACGCTAACCCAGTAATATCCACTTTATTCATTGCACCATTTTTCGTGAAACCCTTACATCCCAAGACTCAAATGGACCCCCCTGAAATTCGAAGTCTCCTCCACTGGAATCGCTCTTTCGATGAGGATGAATGGGACGATGGAGGTGATGGCTTAATACCCCTATTTTGGGCAGGCTTGAGAGGAAGAGAGTGGCTGGTTATTTCGTGGTTGGCGGGTTGGAAGTGGTAGTCTGTTGTGTGGTGGTGGCGGCGACGTCGTTAAAGTTGTCCAGGTAGGTGATGGTGTCCGTGTAGGTGGCCGTGGAGGTGGCCGAGGAGGTAGACGAGGATAGGCACGGGGAGCCTTATCGTGGCAGTGGTTGTGGTCATCGTGGAGGTTTTAGCAATGGTGAAATTGATGATGATGGGTGTTGATGACACGAAGGGATCGGAGATGAAAGCGGAGGAAGACCCTCCTTGGGAATCGCTGTTTTCGAAGAGAGAAAAGTGGAGACGGTGGCGTCGTGGCTGGTGGTGGTTCTGGTGGCGTGAGTTGTCGCCGGCGAAGCCAAGGCGTGTTCTGGTTGAGACGACGGTGGCCAGTTATGGCAGAGGCGTCAGTGAGTTTGTGGTGCAGAGCAGGAGACCTTGGGTCTCTAGAGAAGGCGTGAGCTGGGGAGTGGGGAATGAGGATGAACCTCCTGAACCCCTAGGAAATTCTAGGTTAGAAAGCATTCGACTGGGCCAAGCCCAGAAATAAGCGTACGTCCGGGAACCTTAGGCTTTTTTTTTGGAACGCTCGTTATTTAGCTTCTTATCCAAACGTCCGTTCGGCCATTTCTTGGACAGACCGTTTGATAACCATCTCCCCACAACGAACGCTCGTTATTAGGCTTTCGTTCCCAACGTCCGTTCGCCATCTTCCCCCAACGAGTGCTCGTTATTAGGCTTTCGTTCCCAACGTCCGTTCGCCATCTTCCCCCAACGAGCGCTCGTTATTCAGCCTTCGTTCCAAACGTCCTTTCGCCATCTTCCCCCAACGAGCGCTCGTTATTCAGCCTTCGTTCCAAACGTTCGTTCGTCATCTGCTCAACGAGCGCTTGTCATTTAGTCTCCTTTCCCAACGTCCGTTCGCCATCTTTCCTCAATTAGCGTTCGTCATTTAGCCTTCATTTCTAAACATTCGTTCGTCATCTCCTCAACGAGTTCGTCATTCAGCCTTCGTTCCCAACGTCCGTTCTTCATTTCAACAACGTCCGTTCGTCCTCTCCCTACGAACGCTCGTCATTCAGTGCCCTTTACCAATGTCCGTCCATTATATCCCCTAACGAACGTTCCTTCTCTTTCGACGAACGTTCGTCATTCAGTTTCCATTTCTAAATGTCCGTTATATCCCCCAACGAACGCTCATTATTCTGAATCTGTCCCCAACGTCCGTTCGGGCACTTCCATTTCTTTTGTTTATTTATTTTATTTTTATTTATATTTATTGTCTTATTTTATTTTGTTCTATCTATTTATTTTAGACATCTACTTATCCTAAAATATATATATGTAATAATACAATATTTATAGTTTAAATAAAAGAATTTACAAAAATATTTTAAAGGTTTAAGCGCACGTGTGACCGCTCGCGTCGTCCTTGTGCTAAAAACCTCTTCTTCTTTCTTATGAAAATTCTTACAAGAATATTTTTAAAGGTTTAAGCGCACGTGTGACCGCTCGTGTCGTCCTTGTGCTAAAAACCTCTGTTTCTTTTTTATAAAAATTATTACAAAAATATTTAAAGGTTTAAGTGCACGTGTGACCGCTCGCGTCGTCCTTGTGCTAAAAACCTTTTCTTCTTTCCTTAAATAAATTTTCAAAAAATACGTTTTGAAGGTTAAGCACACGTGTGACCGCTCGCGTCGTCCTTGTGCTAAAAACCTTTTCTTCTTTTCTTAAATAAAATTTCAAAAATACGTTTAAAGGTTGAACACTCGTGTGATCGCCCGCATCGTCCTAGTGTTCAATACTTTTCTCTCTTATTTACGTAATATTAAACGAGGGTATGAGTGCTCGTGCGATCGTCCGCATCAGCCTAGCACTCAATACTCTCAAGTCTTCCTAAATAAGTAGATAACGGTATGAGTGCTCGTGTGATCGTTCGCATCGTCCTAGTGCTTAATATCGTTATTTCTCTTTTAAAAAATAATTAAAAATATTTAAATATCATTTTAAAGGTATGAGTACTCGTGCGACTGTCCGCGTCGGCCTAGTACTCATTACCTTCGTTTTCTCGAAAATATAAAAACATAAAATCTTCAAAAATTAAAAACATTTGGCTTTTTTTCAAACAACAAACAGTCTTTCAAGCTAGAACTACGTTACCCTTGATTCTCTATCAAAAGTGGAGATACGTAGGAGCAAGGCTAGTCCTTGTCAGGTTCATTTCCCAAAAATACAAAATCATTATCCATAATCAATTTCTCAAACAAATTTCTCAAACAAAATTTTCAAGCAGTTTCCAAAAGAACTACGTAACCTTGATTTCTCATTTTGAATGAGAATACGTAGGAGCAAGGTCAACCCTTGTCGGGCCCAAAAAACTAAAAACTATATTTTGTTTATTTAGAATTTTATTTTAGGGAATAGTTAAACATTTTGAAAACCACATCTCATTCGCGCATTTAGTTAAAGGTACTGCCTTCGGGCAGGCGTTGTAGGGTGCTGATACCTTCCCTACGCGTAACCGACTCCTGAACCCAGAATCTGGTTTTCGTGGACCGTGTCTTATTATTTTATGGTTTTTCCGTAGTTTTCCAGAATAAACTATGGTGGCGACTTCAAAATCTCTTTTCAAAACCCGTTCCTTTTTTTTGGATCGTCGTCCCGTCGCAATTTCTGGTTGCGACAGATGGCGACTTCACTGGGGAAGTTAGAGAGTCGAGCCATTTAATTAGATGCGCGAATTCGATGTCGTTTTGCTTTTGTGTTTTTCTTTCCCTTTTGTCTATCTATGCTTGATATTTGGAATAACTACAATAACTGTTGAATATTGAACCCTAGGGTAGACAATATGTTTATATCTGCCTGGGAATTTTTCTGGTTGTTTTGTAGGTTAGGGTTTGGATGTGCATAATTTTCTCCCTTCACACACACACTTTCGGCATATCATGAGTGGGGCCCTATACCCGGGTCTGAGCGTAGTTTAGAATTAGAGAAGTTGTGTAGCGGTGTCACTCTGGGATGTACTTCCTGTTTGGCTATCGTGAGAACTCCAGCTAGAGTGTGTTCTCTTCATATGTGTTTCCACACCTAGTTGATTACTCGACTGTTGTGGAGATACTATGAAAGGGGCCATAGCTCTAGTAACCTTTGACCTTTAGGTTCAGGGAATCATCCTTGTGAGATTGCATATACTTGACCTTGAACTCAAAGCAATGAACCTTTGGTAGGGCACGATGGGAGGAATATGTACTTTTGTAACCCTCACGCTGTTCATGTTTTTTTATGATATTACATTTCATACCATGCATGTGCTTTGTTTCGTCATGTTGTTTTATTATCATGCATGCATCATATTCATACATCATTTAGTAACATGTTAATTTTAAAGGAAATCACAGGTACCTACTTGACTTCATACGAGATGGATGTTAACACAAGATCCGATGCCACACGGCACACCGACTCTTCCGATTTAAGAAAGAAGTATAGTCTAAGGACCCATGTTGGAAATTTGACCGGGCTGATAAACTTGGGCAAAAGGCTTAAGACTATAAAGAGAGAAACCTTTCAGAGAAGATATGGAAATTTGTTGAATTTAATGGAGGTTGAAGTACAAATACCCGCTATCACAGCCTTGGCACAATATTATGATTCTCCGTTTCGATGTTTCACATTTCAAGACTTTCAGTTGGCGCCAACCATAGAGGAGTTCGAGCATATCTTGGGTTTGCCACTGGAAGGCACCACTCCCTATCAACATTTAGAGCATCATGCCTCTATACCCACCATTGCTGCCATTATGAAATTACATCCCAAGGAGCTTGAAGACAGGATGATGATGAGGAATCAATTGCATGGGTTATCACAGGGATATCTAGAGCAGTATTTACATCACCTGGCTGATAAAGAGGATTGGGAAACTTTCATGGATGTATTAGCCCTCACCATATATGGCATTGTCTTGTTTCCCAAAATAGAAGAATTCGTGGATTACACCGCAATAGACGTCTTCGTGGCGAGTAAAACCAGATCAGAGAATCCTGTAACAGCAGTCCTTGCGGATGTTTATGGGACCTTGAGTTTTTGCCATGAGAGAAAGGGAAAGAAGATTCTTTGTTGTTTACCGGCGTTGTATACATGGATGACAGCGCACGTGTTTAAGGAAATGGTCGACGTTAAGAGTCTATCGGAGACTTTGTCACACCAAGGGCTTAAAGGTAAAGGAGGAAACAATTGGGCCCGATTCCTTGCTGGCTTGAGCGAAAGAAGTATAAAATGGAGCCTTCCTTGGCTCGGAAATAAACTGGCTATACAGCATTGTGGTAGTTTTCCTAATGTGCCTCTCATATGTGCCCGGTACTGTATCAATTACAACCCCCTTTTGGTGCAAAGACAATTTGGGCATCCTATGAAAGGGGCACCTTCATCAGATTACCTTGCTACCCTATTCATTTATTACGAAGATGGGCATTTCATCGAATTGTTAAGAAAGGTTAAAAGCGCCTGGGAAAATGTTGTTCGAGTAGAGAAGGACTTGAGGGATGGAGTAGTGGATAGCAGGGTTAGTTATCACACCTGGATTCTGGAGAGAGTGAAAGTAGTCAAGTTGCCTTTCAAGCCAATCAAGGATCAATCAGCAAGTGAAGGACCATCCCAAGCCCCAGAAAGTGAAGATGTGCAACAATTGAAGGCTGAGATGGAGAAATTGAAGGTGAGAAATGCTAGGTTGGAAAACAAATTACAAAGGGCGCGTAATGATCTTGTGGATATGAGAAATGATAATGAAGAAAAGTCTCGAGCTTATGAAAACATTGTCAAAAGCCAGAAGGCTGAGAGGGATTATACATTTTGAGTGAAACAGGATCTAGCGGCCGTGAGTAAGGAATTATCCATGAGGGTAAATGAGAAGAAGGTGGCTTTAGAAGAGGGAAAGCAGTTGAAGCACCTCTACGAAGAAGCCAAAAGAGATAAGCGAGAAGCCCTGAAGAGACTAAGAGAAGCGCATGTGCAGGTAGAAAAAGCGGGGCATGAGATGAAAGAGATGGCCATGTCGTTTGAGGCGGATATGAACCGGGAGCGTTGGAAGCTAGCAGAAGCAGAAGAAGAGCATCGAACTTTGATAAAACAAATGGAGGAATATATTGAGGAACAGGAGGAGCGATGGAGGTCGATATAATTTGAAGAAAGGCATCAGGCCTTGATAAAGCGAATGAAAGAGCACATCGCAAAGCAAGAAATGGCTGTAAAGCACTGAAAGGAAAGCTTCTCTCAGTTGGCTGCTTTGGCAAATGGGGCAATTGAAGACATCCCCAGGATGGTGTCGAATGCTGAAGCTAGTACTCATCTTCGTAATTCACCAGCGGAAATAGAATTGTTTATTAATCATTGTAAATGGTTGGTGGGAGAGATGAAATCTTTCATTGCCCGGGCGCAAGATTGATGTACATCAGAATTATGTGTTTTGTTCCTTAGACGATGTAATGGATCAAATTTTCTTTAAATGAAAGATAAGGGATGTTTGTTTGGTATCGGCTTGTGTTAATTTTCCATCAGTATTGTCATCGTTATCCTGTGATTTCCACTTATCACTAGCATGCATCATGTTTTCTTTTGTTTTGCATTTTTCATCCTTATCTAATTTAATTTAATAAAAAAATAGTAGCAGTACGAGTGAGAGAACAACGACAAGTTTTCCACGACATCCGTACAGGACCAGAGCTAACTCGAAGGTCATGGAGAATTGGGAGCAGTCACACGAATCTATTAAGGCTGATGTCAGCCAGTTGAAGGATCAGATGACCCAGATTTTGGCGGCTCTCGAAGCCCTGAAGACTACGGGAGGGGCGACGCCTGCGCAAGTTGAGGGAAGTGCTCAATATTACCCTCCGTTGTTCAATGCTGGGAGCCAATCTGTTTCGTTCCCAATGTATGGATTACCTCCAGGTTACACCCCACCTATGGGAGAATACACAGAAGGGGAGCAGACTTCATTCTCTTTCCCTACCACTGCCAACGTACCGCCAATCAGTAATCAGGGACCTGTTGTAATGTCCGCACCTATGGTAAATGAAGGAATGCATGCAAACATGTCTGATGGAATACGAGTAACCCCGGTGCCACCTGTGATTACCGGAGAGGGCTTTTCTACAAGGGTTGCGCCATATACTTCGTTTCAGGGGGTAATTAGTAATGTCGATGGGGCAAAGGATAAACTGGAGAGCCTAGAGGTAAGATTGAGGGCTGTTGAGGGATATGAAAGTTATGGATTCGGAGATGTTGCCAGATTGAGCTTGGTTCCTGGCGTCAAAATACCACATAAGTTCAAAGCGCCAGATTTTGAGAAGTATAAGGGAAATACATGCCCAAAGAGCCATCTAACCATGTTTTGCAGAAAGATGGCTGCATATTCTTATGACGAGCAGCTGCTCATCCATGTTTTTCAAGATAGTTTGGCTGGAGTGGCATTAAACTGGTATACCCATTTGGAGCTGACTCGAATTCGTTGTTGGGCGGACTTGGCTGATGCTTTTGTGAAACAGTATATATACAATACACATGTTGGCCAGATAGTTTACAGCTGCAAAACATGTCGAAGAAAGACAACGAAACTTTTAAGAAGTATGCTCAACGGTGGAGGGAATTGGCTGCACAAGTTGAGCCACCTTTGTATGATAGAGAAATGGTGGCAATGTTTGTAAATACGCTCCAACCACCATTTTATGAACATATGGTGGGAAATGTATCTTCAAATTTTGCCGATATCATCGTGATAGGCGAGCGGATAGAGATCGGGTTGAAAAATGGGAAGATTGCATATGGCTCGTCGGTGGTTGCAAATTCAAAAAAACCAAATTTCAACTCAGGAAAAAGAAAAGAAGGAGATGTGCATGCAACATCTGCAACCCCCGTGTGGAGAGGTCAGGCTCCCACTCATAACTATCGACCATACTGGGGTCAACATCCCCATGCAGCTAACGCGTCATTTGGTCATCAAATTAGGCCTCAACAACAACCAGGGTACTATCAACCACAATACATCTCGACGAATAATTGGAGGGGAGGGGCAAACGTAGGTTCCAATATGAATGTGGGTCCAAATACTTATCCAAGAAGGAACCAAGAAAGAAATTATGTTAACTTTACCCCAATTCCTACAACTTATACGGAATTATTGCCTCATCTTATCAAACAAGGTCTAGTTGTCGTTTGTCCCCTGAAGCCTTTGCAGCCTCCGTACCCAAGAGGTTATGATGCAGATGCAAAGTGTAGTTATCATGGAGGGACCGCTGGTCATTCCACTGAGAGGTGTCTGGCTTTCAAGCATAAAGTGCAGACTCTAATTGATTCTGGGTGGTTAAAATTCCAAGAGGATAAGCCTAGTATCGAGGCCAATCCTTTATCTGGGCATGGAAGTGCTTCGACGAATGCTGTCGAAGTGAAAGAACATGAGCTGGTGAGAAATGTGAAAGAAGTCAGGAGCTCTAGGAGGTTTATTTTGGAGGCGTTGCTGAAAGTAGGTATCTTGAAGGGTGATTATGATGAGAGTATGGCATGCACGCTCCACCCAGATGCTGAGCACTCTATTGAGGAGTGTGTTGAGTTTGAAGAAATTCTGCAAGACCTGCTAGATCGTGGTCTGATGCAGGTATGCTACAAGAATGAGGAGGGAGATGTATTTGCATAAACTGGTGATGAATCCGGCATGATTTTACCAGAACCATTGGTGATTCGTTTCACTAAGACTACCTCTATCCCACCAACTCCAGGAAGGTTGCCCGTTGTTATCCATGTACCAGCCCTTTTCCTTACAAGAACGAAAAAGCCGTCCCATGGAGATATGGGACACATGCGTCAGGCGAAACACAAAGCGTTGATCCTGTCGTCAAAAACATATCAGGGATAGGTGGAATTACTAGGAGTGGTCTAATTTTCACGTCACCAGAGTTGGCACGAGAAAGAGTTAATGATAAGGAAGCAACGATGGCCGCGAAGGCAAAAGAATTCTTAAAGGGGAAGGGTGCACAGACAGAGGAGATCCCTGACAAGGAAGAGAGGCGAGAAGTTTCTGAAGAGGAGGCTTGTGAATTTTTAAAATTCATACAACAAAGTGAATATAAGGTGGTGGAACAGTTAAACCGTATGCCTGCTCGTATATCCTTGTTAGACTTGCTCATGCATTCGGCATCACACAGAAAGTTGCTAATGAAGATACTCAGTGAGGCTCACGTGGAGCAAGGTATTTCGTTGAATAAATTCGAGGGTATTGTTGGCAATATTGTTGCTAATAATTATCTCACCTTTATGGATGAAGAAATACCTGCTGAAGGAAGAGGGCATAACAAGGCTCTTCACGTCTCTGTGAAGTGCTTGGATCATGTTATAGCGCGTGTTTTAGTGGACAATGGGTCCTCTTTGAATGTCATGCCGAAAGCAACCTTGGAAAAGCTACCTTGCGAAGGAATGCATATGAGGCCGAGTTCAATGATTGTGAGGGCGTTTGATGGTAGCAAACGAGAGGTGATGGGAGAGGTGGAATTACCAATGCAAGTTGGCCCGTGTGTCTTTCAAATAACATTCCAGGTTATGGATATCCTGCCAGCTTATAGTTGTCTGTTGGGGCGCCCATGGATTCATTCGGCTGGAGTTGTGCCTTCTACACTACACCAGAAGTTGAAGTATGTGATGGGAGATAAGCTGGTGATAGTATCAGGAGAAGAGGATCTTCTTGTGAGTGGGCCATCATCCACACGCTACATCGAGGCAGCTGAAGAAGCTCTCGAGACAGCCTTCCAATCATTGGAGATTGTGGGAAATGCTTGTGTGGAACCGTTTCCATTAAATCCTCGTCTATCATGTGCTTCTATTATGATGGCTAAGATTATGCTAAAGGAGGGCTATATATATGGGGAAGGTTTGGGCAAATATCGGTAGGGGCGAGCATTCCCTCTAGAAATCGTTGAAAACAAGAACAGATATAGCTTGGGGTACAAACCTACCAAGGAAGACAGGAAAAGGATGATTGAAGAAAGAAAAGAATGCAGTTTGGCCCGTGCAGAAAGACGAGGGCCCAGAGAGAGCAAAATTCACATTGTTGACATCAAGGAAAGCTTCCGCAGTGCTGGGTGGATCAACACTGGCCAGATAGCAGTTGTGGAGGATGAAGAAAGGCCTCAAAGTTTGAGCTTTGTGTGGGCTTGCTCCCCTGATACTCAACTCAACAATTGGGAAACACTGGATTTACCTGTGATGCTTAATGTGAACAAAATGTAATAGTTTTAATTAAGCTTATAGTTTCGATTGGGGCTTTAGAACTGAGGTTTTGCGGATTGATTCTTTTTTTACTTTTCACTCAGCGTGATAATAAAGATGCATTTCATCATCATTTGGCATTTTTCTTTGTTTATCTTATTTATTTATACTTTTTCATAAATTTAAATGATGCAGATGTGACAATGATTGTTTTGAAAATAACGATATCAATGTTCCTAATTTTGAACACCCTATCAATAATACGGAAGATGATTTTGAAGATGATGTGGAACCCTCTCTAGATTTGTTGAGATTAGTGGAACAAGAATCTAAGGAGATAAAACCCCATCAGGAGGAGATTGAAATACTCAACTTGGGAGAGAAGGATGAGATAAGGGAAGTGAAAATCGGTACTAGTATGAAAACGGAAGTGAGGGAAAGTTTGCGTGCCCTGTTGAAGGAGTTTAAAGATGTGTTTGCGTGGTCTTACAATGACATGCCGGGTCTAGATACCGATATTGTGCAGCATAGGCTACCACTCAAGCCAGAATACCCTCCAATCAAGCAAAAACTAAGAAGAATGAAGCCGAAAATGTCACTAAAAATTAAAGAGGAGGTCCAAAAGCAATTTGACGCAGGATTTTTGGCTGTGGCAAGATACCCACAATGGGTAGCGAATGTTGTACCAGTGCCTAAGAAGGATGGGAAAGTTCGAATGTGTGTTGACTATCGTGATTTGAATCGTGCAAGTCCGAAAGATAAAAGAACAAAATGAACAAAATGAAAGTCTCATGTGTCTATGCATTCATGCACCATCATGACATAACATCATCTCAGAGGAAGCGAGGAGAATTGTTTGCAAAATCTTCATGTTTAACTCGACATTTATCAACTTTTCAAAGCTACAAATCAAGATTTTAGTTTTCTGTTATCGGCCCTCTGCGTGGCAATGGTCGAATTTAAATTTCCGTTCTGTGAGTTTGGCCCTCTGCGAGGCAATGGTCAAATCTAGGTTTTAGTTTTCTGTTATCGGCCCTCTGCATGGCAATGGTCGGATTTAAATTTGTTCTGTGAGTTTGGCCCTCTGCGAGGCAATGGTCAAATCCAGATTTTAGTTTTCTGTTATCGGCCCTCTACACGGCAATGGTCGGATTTAAATTTCTATTCTGTGAGTTTGGCCCTCTGCGAGGCAATGCTCAAATCCAGGTTTTAGTTTTTTGTTACTGGTACTCTACTTGACATTGGTCATTTGGCATCGTGACTTGAATCATTTTGTTTGTTTTCTTTCATGATTGAAACCCGGACAAAATTAGTGTTTTTATCTTTACTTAGCTTCACTTAAATAATACGAAAAGATCAAATTTTCATATTATTTAGTGATATCTAAGTAAAGAGGGGCAGCTGTCAACACTCAATTTTGTCCGGAGTGTAAAAAATGTGTTTTTATTGGTTTTCTATTATTTTCCTTTTATTTTATTTTACCTTTTGTTTTATTCTATGTTAATGTATTTAGATCTTTGCTTTTAATTCAATTTCTATTTTATTTCTTATATTCATTTTGTTTTAATAGAGTTAATTAATCAAAATAATTGAAAAATTGAAAAGTAAAATTAAAATTAAAAATAAAGTAAAAAATATAATAAAATTGAATTAAAAAAATAATAAAAAACGTGGGAAAGAGACGGATAGGAGGCGTGTCTGGGAGTGAGGGAGACCAGGTGGTTAGGGGAATATTTCCAAGATTTTTGGAAAGAGAAAAGAGGGAGACCAGGTGGTTAGAAGGGGGATTTTTTTCAAGATCTTGGAAAAAGGGAAAAAGCAGAGAGATATCAGAGAAGAGAAGGGTTTTAGAAGGTGACAGGAAGAGATCATCGGAGGGAGGCAGAGGATATCAGAAGTGACGAATATCAGAGGAATTCTCAGGTATACAACTTATCCTTTATTCTCATTCTCATGAGGCATGATAAATATAGAATGATAGTGTTTGATAATGCATACGAGGATTGCCTATAATATGTTCAAAAACATTATGGTGTGTGGTGATCATCCTTCTCCATGACCGCTTGTTATCATCATTGGTCAGCTCGATTCCATAGTTACCATATACATACATAATGTTTCGTTGGAAACCCAGTAAAAAACACTGCAAAAAACGCTAACCCAGTAATATCCACTTTATTCATTGCACCATTTTTCGTGAAACCCTTACATCCCAAGACTCAAATGGACCCCCCTGAAATTCGAAGTCTCCTCCACTAGAATCGCTCTTTCGATGAGGATGAATGGGACGATGGAGGTGATGGCTTAATACCCCTATTTTGGGCAGGCTTGAGAGGAAGAGAGTGGCTGGTTATTTCGTGGTTGGCGGGTTGGAAGTGGTAGTCTGTTGTGTGGTGGTGGCGGCGGCGTCGTTAAAGTTGTCCTGGTAGGTGATGGTGTCCGTGTAGGTGGCCGTGGAGGTGGCCAAGGAGGTAGACGAGGATAGGCACGGGGAGCCTTATCGTGGCAGTGGTTGTGGTCGTCGTGGAGGTTTTAGCAATGGTGAAATTGATGATGATGGGTGTTGATGACACGAAGGGATCGGAGATGAATGCGGAGGAAGACCCTCCCTGGGAATTGCTGTTTTCGAAGAGAGAAAAGTGGAGACGGTGGCGTCGTGGCTGGTGGTGGTTCCAGTGGCGCGAGTTGTCGCCGGCGAAGCCAAGGCGTGTTCTGGTTGAGACGATGGTGGCCGGTTATTGCAGAGGCGGCGGTGAGTTTGTGGTGCAGAGCAGGAGACCTTGGGTCTCTAGAGAAGGCGTGAGCTGGGGAGTGGGGAATGAGAATGAACCTCCTGAACCCCTAGGAAATTCTAGGTTAGAAAGCATTCGACTGGGCCAAGCCCAGAAATAAGCGTACGTCCGGGAACCTTAGGCTTTTTTTTTGGAACGCTCGTTATTTAGCTTCTTATCCAAACGTCCGTTCGGCCATTTCTTGGACAGACCGTTTGATAACCATCTCCCCACAACGAAC